>NC_143262.1:22950000-22957500 GCF_984573655.1 Nuphar pumila | reverse complement strand
TTCTTCTTCTTCTTCTTCTTCTTCTTTAAACAGCCACGGAGTCACTGCTCTTCCCGGCCGAAGGCTCACGAATCAAAATTCACAAAGCCTTGATTGGATCATTGCTGATTCAACGGTGCTGCCGCCACCTTCTACCCCCAATGAAGCATCGACATCTAATTTAATAGATGGTCGAGTATCAGTCAGGTTCGGGGATTACTCTCAGGAACCTGAAAATGATGAAATAGAGCATGTACTGGCGTACTTCTCGGAAGAAGATGATGATGACTTCGAAAGTTATCACAACTATCTAGCAGCTCAGTGCAATGTTCAGGAAAGCGAAGGGCCAAAGTGGGACTCATACGGCGACGAAGATGATTTTATCAATCCTTTTGCCGGTGAGAAAACGTTTGCCCTCGAAGAGGAGATGGACTACCCGTCCTTCTCTCATTTGAGAAAGGCCGTTGCCGCAGCCACCATAACCGAAGGTTCGTCCGCATATGATCCTGCTATGCAGGATTCAATTATTAACCAGCCTGGTTATACCCCTGCTACCGGTCAGACTCCTCCTATCATTCCCCATTTCGAAGGAGCCTCAAGTAGCAAGACGAAGTTCAAGAGGGGATCAAACAATGAGATGTGGGATTTGCCCTCCGCCAAACAAACCCAAGGTGCCATCTTTGTAATTCCACAACAGATAGGCATGTTCCATGACGTATTCTCCAGATGGGAGTCTATCACCAGAAACCTCGTTGCTGATAAAGGTTTCACAGACGCCCGAGACAAAGCAGATTTCATTGAGAATCTGCTCGGAGAAATTGAAAAGTTGATATGGGTACAGTGGCGAATGAAATATCAAACGGAGTATGAACATCTCATCACGACTGCGGATGGAAGGGAAGGGACCAATAATATATTGGCCCAGATGAGACTTGTCTTTACGCTTGAAGACCCTTCACAGGGTACAACGGGGATTCAAGATCAAGCGTATAGAGATTTAGAGAAACTCTCTTGCAGCAATATCAAATTTATCGTTCAGTACATGAACGATTATCTTCATTTAGCTGCAAAAACAGGTAGAGTTTGGATCTCTGATGAAATTTCAGAGAAGTTCTGGATGAAGATGTCGGGTGATCTAGGAAGCCGCATCAAAAGAGGATTTGATGAGCGATATCCGACTGTTAAAATCGGATTAGTTCCTAGAATACTATATGCATATCAATATTTAGAACAGGAATGCAAGGATGCTGCATTCAAGAGATCGTTAAAGAATTTATCCTTCTGTTCTCAAATTCCAATCCCGGGATACTACAAAGAATCCAGAGAGAAGAAGAAATACGGGTACAGGAAGTCTTCCACATATAAAGGGAAGCCTCATCCTACCCACGCCAGAATAGAGAAGAAAAAGCATTTGCTGCGTACCAGAAGATGCAAATGCTATCTTTGTGGCGAAGAGGGGCATTTCGCAAGGGAATGCCCAAATGAGAAAAGAAACATCAGGAGAACAGCAATCTTTGAAGGATTGGAACTCCCTGATGATTATGAGATTGTATCAGTAGATGAAGGCGAAGCTGTTAGTGATGCCATATTTTCCGTATCGGAAAATGAAGACAACGATGAATCGTTAGAGCATCAGCTTCAGACTCTCAGTCTGAACATGATCCGACGTCTTGGTGAAGACAAGGTGGACAGCTACAGGCCTAGTATACTGCTCAAGCCGGAGCAGATGCATTGCAACCATGACTGGCAACATAACAAGGTAGTAGAAAATCCAATTTGTTGCTGTTGCAGGATTAAAACAATGAAGAGAGCAAGAATCAATTGCTCTAATTGTGGAATTGTAGCCTGCGGACTATGCGGCCCGCACTACTTCAACAGAAACGTGCCGGTTGAACCTATTCAACAAACGCCGGAGGAACCCACAAAGTTCCGAAATATTATCAAGGCACAGGTGGAGTATATCCAATGGCTGGAAACTGAAAACCAGCGGCTACAAAAAGAAGTTCAGTATCTAAAGGATCAGCTACTTATCCAAGACCTGGAAAAAGATTTCAAAGAACTTGGTCTGCAGGATAAAGGAAAAGAAATAGCTGAAGCTGAAGATTCAGATGATGTGTTTGTTCTTTCTACAGAACACACATTCGCAGCGGAGTGTGGTGGATTCAAGCCAGGCGGTAAAACAGTTCGAAACCGCCTCTATAATTTGAGTGTTAGCTTTGAAATCTTGGGCACTCCAGTTTTTACTGTCAAGGCTATCCTTGACACAGGCGCTACTACATGTTGTATAGATGAAAAATCTATACCAGCTTCAGCCTTGGAAGACAATACTTTTACTGTGCAGTTTACAGGTGTCAATTCCAAGCAGAGCGCCAACAAGAAGTTGAAATATGGGAAAATGATCATCGGAGACAATAGTTTCCGAATCCCATATACATATGCATTCCCCATGCAGCTTGGTGGGGAAATTCAAATGATAATTGGGTGCAACTTCATCAGAGCCATGAAAGGTGGCTTGAGGATAGAAGGTGATATAATCACTTTCTACAGAAATGTCACGACTATACAGACGCAACAAACTGCCCAGATCTCTGCGTTTGTTCAAGAAGTGGATGAAGTTGAGTACATTCAACTGCAGGAGGCAGTCATGTACAATTCAGGACCAACACCAGAGAACTTTCAGAAAAAGTTCTCCCCAATTATACAAAAACTAACGGATGCTGGTTTTATAGGTGAAGATCCGTTAAAACATTGGTCCAGGAATCAGATTACCTGCAAAATCATTCTGAAGAATCCTGACTTCTTAATTGAAGACAGGCCATTAAAGCAGGTCACCCCGCAAATGAATGAGTCATTTGCAAAGCATGTAGCAGCTTTGCTACAGCTTGGAGTCATTCGGCCTTCCCAAAGCCAACATAAAACAACAGCTATCATTGTACATTCGGGAACTACTCAGGACCCGAAAACAGGTGTTGTTAAGAAAGGAAAAGAGCGCATGGTATTCAACTACAAGCGCCTGAATGACAGTACTGAAAAGGATCAGTATTCGCTGCCTGGGATTAACTCCATCATCAAAAAGGTTGCAGGCAGCAAAATATATTCAAAATTTGACCTGAAGAGTGGTTTTCATCAAGTGATGATGGATTCATCATCAATCCCATTAACCGCTTTCTGGGTACCACAGGGACTGTATGAATGGCTGGTAATGCCATTCGGTTTAAAGAACGCACCTGCCGTCTTTCAAAGAAAGATGGATAATTGCTTCAAAGGTACTGAGGAATTCATTGCAGTCTATATTGACGACATTTTGGTGTTTTCACAGTCTGAAGACGCCCATGCTAAACACCTCAGAATCCTTCTGGAGAGATGCCAGCAGCACGGATTAATTCTTAGTCCAACCAAAATGACGATTGGACAAAAGAAAATGGAGTTCTTAGGCGCAATCATCGGAGAAGGTGATATCTTTTTACAGCCTAACATCATCAAAAAGATTCTTGAAAAAACAGATGAAGAACTCACAACAAAAGCTGGTATGCGTTCATGGTTGGGAATTCTGAATTATGCCCGGAATTTTATTCCCAACCTGGGTAAATTGTTGTCCCCCTGGTACGGCAAAACAAGCCCTACAGGAGAAAGAAGAATGAACGAACAAGACTGGGCTCTTGTTCGAAAAATCAAGCAGCAGGTTCAGAACCTGCCACCATTATCCATACCCCCACAAGATGCATACTTGGTTCTAGAAGTAGACGGGTGTATGGAAGGCTGGGGAGGGGTCATAAAATGGAAGCCTCGAAAATATGACCCTAAAACTATGGAGAAACCTTGCGCTTATGCAAGTGGCAAGTTCAATCCCCCAAAATCATCAATTGATGCTGAAATACATGCGGTGATGAACAGTTTGGAAAGTTTGAAGCTATATTATCTTGAGCAGAAGGAATTATTGATCAGAACAGACTGCCAGGCGATTATAAGCTTCTTCAACAAAACAAATGTAAACAAGCCATCAAGGGTTCGATGGATTGCATTTGTGGACTTCATCACAGGATTGGGCATCAACATCATTTTCGAGCACATTGAGGGAAAAGAAAACGTGTTAGCTGACACGTTATCCAGGATGATTACAGTAATGATCCAAGAAAAAGGGAATTTTCCTGATGAAAAATTGTCAATTATTAACAAATTTTATGATTTTTCGCAGGAATGGAGATCCAAAGCATCCCCATCTCAGCAAATGCAGAAGGAGGCCCAATTGCTGGGCGCTCAGGTAGTGACCTTGTTGCAGAATACAAGGCCACAATTGAAAGACTTCACCCTCCTTTCCGGTTCGGAATCATCAATGAAGGACAATCCATGGAGGAGTGCAGTCGACTCAGCGGTATTCTACGCGACTTAGAGAATATCGCCCACAAACATGCTGAGGAAGCCCTAAGGACTATAATTGAAATACAGGAAATAAAATTACAAACCTGTATTAACAGTTCAACAAAAGATAATTACTGGGGCGACATCAGAACAATAATTCAGCAGTCATTAACAAAAGTAAAAGAAATAACCTTGACTTTACTAAAAATTCTCGCAAGAAATGAAAAAGTCATGATATAAAAACTGCTGGGGGCCACTATTTTGTCGTATTGTAGTTGTCATCTTGTAATAATTCGCCTGCGAGCGAATCTGCTTTTTCAGTTTGTCGTTTCGTGATTGTCGTGTTGTAATAATTCGCCTGCGTGCGAATCTTTTTAGTTTTTGTCGTTTTTCGCCTGCGTGCGAATATTTTACTTTTTGTCGTATTCGCATTATTGCGAATAACTTTTTAAAAGTTGTCGGCCGCATTATTGCGGACCCATTTTGTCGTCAAGCTGCATTATTGCAGCCAGCTGTAAAGGCAGCTGCATTATTGCGATTCCCTCGCATTATTGCAGCCAGCTGTAAAGGCACTGCATTATTGCGATTCCCTCGCATTATTGCAGGCCTCTGGAGGTTATAAATACCTCCTCAGTCTGCCTTAGAAAATCATCGAGAGAGCTCAGACCGAGAACCTCTTCCTGATTTTCCAAGTCTTTCAGTCCTTCGTCCAGTTCTTCGTCAGTCAATCTTCAGTTCGTGTAAGTTTACAACCTTATGTGAAATAAATTTCAAGTTTTATGTGTGTGCTGTGCCTCTGTTCTCTGTGTTTAAGTTTGCTTCCGTCCGTTTACCTCCCGGTTTCCGATCTTTTCGGTTCCGTTCCCTTTTTGGTATCAGAGCGAGTAGTACGACCCGTCCGGTATTGAGAGTTAGGAAATTACCTATTGGATTCCAGAAGCTAAGGCGTAGAGAAAGGAGTCTCGTGAAGCCGGTGCTGTTAGTGTCTCCAGTCTGTACTTTCTGAGACTATCCTCTTACCGAATGGTTGTTCTAGTTGCTCTGCTCCTTTAATGAGCGGTAATTCGTCAAGTTCTATACCTTCTAGTCTGTCTGATAACCCTGCTATTAAGAAAGCAGTATCTGAAACTAGTGTTATAGACCCCCCTGCTATTGCCTATATCCCTCCTAGCGGATTGAAAGATACAGGAACCGCTCTCGTATCCCTTGCAAAGCAAGGAAACTCGATCATCCAGTTGTTAACTCAAGTGATTGCTAATCAAGTTGTATTAGCATCCTCGGTTGCTGAGTTGAAAGCACTTAGTACTCAAACAGAGTCTAAGGAAGACGTGATCATCAAGGAACTTTCGGAAAAGTTCAAAGGGCTTTCTATTTCTGAAAAGAAAGGAAAGTTCAAGGTGTTCAAAGATCCGTATACAATCCTCAGTGACGAAGTAAAGAAAGTAAAGCCGTGATGGACCGAAGGCCTGCTGCCATCTCTAACGCTCCATCAACTTCTACTTCTACAACAACTGAGTTTGAGGACCAGATTCGAGATTACAGAACTGGTCAAAGAAGGTTACATAACCTTCAGAGAGGAGTTAACCGAATACTGCATCGCCGGCCTCATTTGGAAATTCTGGAGTCTCAACTCCAACCGGAGCAGCAGTTGCAGCGTTCATTACGTGAACGTGCTAATATGGTACCTGCAGAGGTACTGTACAACTCCCGACAGGATACAACCCAACATCGGGTGTATCAGCACCTGTCCGAAGAAGCCATTTCATGTACTGACGGTCATCAAGTGGATCGTCAATTCATTCAGCCTGATAGCTACCAAGAGTTGCGAAGAAGCAATCTTCGCTTCATTCATATTGGCTTGGCAAAAGTACGGCTTCAAATTCTGCATCGAATGGATGAGGGCACACAAGCCCTAATTGTATTCAGAGATACAAGGTGGCAGAACGATCAATCTATCTTTGCCACAATGGAAGTTGATCTTTCCAGAGGTCGCCAAATTGTTTTTATTGTGCCTGACACAATAATGACCTTGCGGGATTTTTACCAGCACTTCCAAATATCTGTCAGAACCAGGGGTTATCAAAACTGGCGGAATGGTGAGGCCAACCTCATCATCACTCGCGGTCTAATTGGGAGATTGTCAAACACTCCTAACATGGCATTTGCTTATCAGATCAGTCATGTGACTGACTATTTAAACAGCCACGGAGTCACTGCTCTTCCCGGCCGAAGGCTCACGAATCAAAATTCACAAAGCCTTGATTGGATCATTGCTGATTCAACGGTGCTGCCGCCACCTTCTACCCCCAATGAAGCATCGACATCTAATTTAATAGATGGTCGAGTATCAGTCAGGTTCGGGGATTACTCTCAGGAACCTGAAAAAGATGAAACAGAGCATGTACTGGCGTACTTCTCGGAAGAAGATGATGATGACTTCGAAAGTTATCACAACTATCTAGCAGCTCAGTGCAATGTTCAGGAAAGCGAAGGGCCAAAGTGGGACTCATACGGCGACGAAGATGATTTTATCAATCCTTTTGCCGGTGAGAAAACGTTTGCCCTCGAAGAGGAGATGGACTACCCGTCCTTCTCTCATTTGAGAAAGGCTGTTGCCGCAGCCACCATAACCGAAGGTTCGTCCGCATATGATCCTGCTATGCAGGATTCAATTATTAACCAGCCTGGTTATACCCCTGCTACCGGTCAGACTCCTCCTATCATTCCCCATTTCGAAGGAGCCTCAAGTAGCAAGACGAAGTTCAAGAGGGGATCAAACAATGAGATGTGGGATTTGCCCTCCGCCAAACAAACCCAAGGTGCCATCTTTGTAATTCCACAACAGATAGGCATGTTCCATGACGTATTCTCCAGATGGGAGTCTATCACCAGAAACCTCGTTGCTGATAAAGGTTTCACAGACGCCCGAGACAAAGCAGATTTCATTGAGAATCTGCTCGGAGAAATTGAAAAGTTGATATGGGTACAGTGGCGAATGAAATATCAAACGGAGTATGAACATCTCATCACGACTGCGGATGGAAGGGAAGGGACCAATAATATATTGGCCCAGATGAGACTTGTCTTTACGCTTGAAGACCCTTCACAGGGTACAACGGGGATTCAAGATCAAGCGTATAGAGATTTAGAGAAACTCTCTTG